>NC_030429.2:15175085-15180085 GCF_001660625.3 Ictalurus punctatus
GTCATGAACAGTGACCTTTATTGATGCAAGAGAGGCCTGTAGGTCCTTTGATGTTGTCCTTGGCTCTTTGTAACTTGCTGGATGAGTAGTTACTGTGCTCTTGGAGGAATTTTGGAAGGTTGGTCACTTCTGGGAAGGATGACTACTGTGCCGAGTTTTTCTATTTGGAGATAATGTCTCTCACTGTGGTTCTTTGGAGTCCCAGAGCCTTTGAAATAGCTTTGTAACCCTTCCCAGATTGATGTATTTCAATCTTTTCAGTCATTCAACTTTGGCAACTTCATGCTGTTGAAAAAGTTCTATTTAAATGTTGATTTGATTGAACTGGGTTTGCAGTAATCAGGACTGGTTGAGTCTAGTCCAGCTGAACCCCATTTTGAATGCAATTTCATCGATTTGGGGAATTAGTGCTAAGGGGGCAAATACATTTTCACACAGAGCCACTTGATATTGGATAACTCTTTTGTCTTTGTTTTATCGTAGATTTAGTTTTAATTGCTGAAACAATTTACTATGAGACATACACAAAAACAGAAGAAATCAGGATGGGGACAAATAATTTTTCACAGCACTGTACTTAAATCAACACATATATTGTCTGTTTATTACCTACTTGTACTTCTGTAATTAGTGGCAACTTCAATAACTTTTATTTACCTGATAAAAGGGCAAATAAGTGTATAATGTTATGCCTTATAACCGGGGTGTCCAGACCAAGTGGTATGCCACTGCACAGCAACAGAAAAATTAAATATAACTTACATGAGAAATGTTGATGGAAAAATGTGAAGTTTTACTGTTATAAAAATGCAGTATTGTGCATAAATGTTTTAAAGAAGATGTTCAGCCTAAATGATTTAAAGTTGCTATATTTTTTATGCGGATTATACCCTGCTGCAGTTATTGCACTAAAATCAAATTCAGTAGTTCCATACACATAAATTGTTCTATATGCTTGTCTTTATCATGTTTTGTTATGCTAAAAATTTTACCACCCACAAGTACACCACCCAAATAATATAATGTGGCTACCAATTTAGCATAATAACATATGGGTTACAGTCAGTGATGACGTGTGTACAAAGTTTACCTAGACTATATGGCAAGTACGCCTGATAAAAAAAAAGGCTAGTGAGTATAGCTGCAAGGTAGATGTACCCAACCCGGTGTAAACTCGGGGTGTATACAATAAGTAGCAATCAAGCACACACAGAAGTACAAGCCTTTGTTCATCCATTGTAAATCTTACCCACAGGACTACAGTGGCCCAGCACAAGATGACCTTGCCTAAAAAATCACCAAATGTCTGGTCTAGAATGCACTCCATCTCCTGAAGAGAACAGGAGCACACTGATTGAAGCAGCTACTGTCTGACTACAGACTCTAGGCTCTGACTCATAGAAACACTATGTTGTGCACATGGCACATTATTCCACAGTATGGCTGTGCATTCACAAGGACATTTTGGTAAATGCACCTTTTGCGTTGATTTAAATAAAAGAAATGATTTAACTGAATTAAGGCACAAAAGCATCACAAAGTGCATGAAAATTAGGTTGCACTGTTTACAAACCCAATTCCGAAAAAGTTGGGACAGTATGGAAAATGCTAATACAAACAAAGAGGAGTGATTTGTAAATGTACTTTGACTTGTATTTAAACAAAAACATGTATAAAGACAAGGTATTTGATGTTTTACCTAATCAACTGCATGGTTTTTTTTTGAAGGTAAACGTTTATTTTGAAATTGATGCATGCAACACTTTCCCAAAAAGTTGGGACAGGGTCAATTTAGGACCAGTAGCGATGTGATAAGTTGAAATAAGAAGGTGATGTGAAACAGGTGAGGCAATCATCTAATCATAGCATATAAAGCACCTCCAAAAAAGGCCTAGTCCTTCAACAGCAAGGATGGGTCAAGGCTCACCAATCTGCCAACAGATGTGTCAGTGAATAATCCAACACTTTGAGAACAACATTGCCCAAAGACAAATCGGTAGGATTTTGGGCATTTCACCTTCTACAGTGCACAATATAATTAAAAGATTCAAGAAATCCAGTCAAATCTCGGTGCGTAAAGGGCAAGGCTGAAAACTACTTCTGAATGCACGTGATCTCAGAACCCTCACACATCACTGTCTTAAAAACTGTCATGAGTCTGTAACGGATATCCTGACATGGGCTCGGGAATACTTTCGTAAACCTTTGTCAGTCAACACCGTTCGCCACTACATCGACAGATGCAAGATAAGGTTTTACTATGCAAAGCAGAAGCCATACATCAACACTATCCATATGTACCACCGACCTCTCTGGCTTGGTTTCATCTGAGATGGAGAGTAGCACAGTGTTTTGTGGTCCAACAAGTGAACATTTCAGATGTTTTTGGAAAAAACAGCTGTCGTGTTCTCCTGGCCAAAGAGGAAAATGACCATCCAAGCTATTATCAGCATCATGTCCAAAAGCCAGCATCTGTCATGGCACCATTAATGCAGAAAGCTATGTACACATTTTGGAGCAACATCCAGAGCAGGACAACACCAAACCACATTCTGCCCGGATAACAAGCGCAAGGTTGCGTAAGCAGAGAATGTAGGTGCTAGCATGACCTGTCTGCAGTCCTAACCTTTCTTCGGCTGAGAATGCGTGGTGCATTACGAAGAGCAAAATAAGGCAATGAAGGCCCTGCTTAATAAGTATTATTAAAAGAAAAGGTGTTGTTACACAGTGGTAAACAACGTTTTTGCAGTGTTGCAGTCATCAGATTTGAAATCAGTGTATATTTTCAAAAACAAATTAAATTCACAAAGTAAAACATCAGATAACATGTTAATAATGTGTTTTCAATGTAGTACAGGGTGAACTGAATTTTCAAATGACTGTTTGTTTTTTGCATTTTCCATACTGTCCCAACTTTTTCAGAATTGGGATTGTAAAAGATAAATCATGGAACAGCTGGTATACAAAGGAAACCTTGATATTTCAAACCATATAAACCATGTAAGTCAGTCAAAATATTCACTGACACGGATCCGGAGCCTATTCCAGGAACATTGGTCGTGAATACACCCTGGATGGGACCCTAATCCCTTGTAGGGCACCATGAACGCATTCATTCACACCTACTGGCATGTTTTTTGACCGTGAGTAGGCACAACATCCATCAACATCCACAACCCAAGTAGGCACAACATCCATCCATTTTCAACCGCTTATCCTTCTTCAGGGTCATGGTGGCAGGGTGCCAGTCCATCGCAGGGCACAATCACACACGCCTTCATACACTACAGACACATTAGACACGCCAATCAGCCTACCATGCATGTCTTTGGACTGGGGGAGGAAACCCCCGCAGCACGGGGAGAACACGTACATGGCCCCGGCGGGAATCGAACCCCGGACCCTGGAGATGTGAGGTGAATGCGCTAACCACTAAGTCACCGTGTGACAGATTGAACCTGGGAGCTGTGAGGGGCAAAATGCTACCCACTGTAGTAGTAGTAATACTACTACTACTAATAATAATAACAATAACAACAACAATAATATACTTTAGAAATGTCCTACTGCATATTACAAGGGAAAAATACCTGTGTGACAGGATTACGACGCCGACTGGTGCATTTGGTCTCATACTCAGGCCTAAGCTGTAACCGTTGCTGCTCCTCCTCAAAGTCCACCAGATCCCACTCATACTTCAGCCTGGCTTGTCGCCGCTTCCAAAACTCCAGGAACAGTGTCACTGCACAAAGAGTCATCCCCTCATTAACGGCTCATTAAGGGACTAATAGCTAACTACACAAAGTCGGAATATTTTAGTAATAAACCATTTAGGCTGTAAAAATCTGCCAATGTTTTTGACTTTCAATTTTCATAAAATCAACAAATATCAAGAGAAATATTATAACCATGACTTACCCCATATCCCCATAAATATAGCGAAGAACACTGTCGCCGTGTTATCAAAGAGATGTGATTGCTGTCAGAAAATGTGGGAAAGGTAAGTTTTCCCACTCTATTGTTAGCACTAGAGAATTAGTAAAAATTAAAAATTCAAACATAATAATAATTGTGGCACTTGCCCAGGTGGAGTTGCAGGTACTGTTAAGTTTCCAATACCCACATTTCTTATCACAGAGAGGGCACATGATTATCTCTCCACCAATGTTTTCATCACAGATTTCTTTTCTGCAATAACATGGCATATATCAGTATCACTACTTCTGTTTTGACTGCTGTACCATAATCTCTCATTCTCTCTCTCACTCACGTCCAGACAACTTCATCATAGGTCGCCAGTCCATAGATGAAGCAGATAAGTCCAACCAGAGCAGCATAGAACAGCATTTCAGTGTAGAAGCCCAGCCAAGCAAAGTAGATCCCAATCTTCTCCCCATAGTATCTCCTACAGAACAGAGAATACAGTGTTTAAAAAGGGCTGGATAAGTAAGGGAATACAGAACATGTGCATGCTTTCCTCAATGGTGCTCTCACCGGATAAGATTGAGTGGCTGCTCCTTGTAGAAGCGGCAGAACCGAGCCCAGGATTGGTAGAGGCTATACCTCTCATTGTCACAGTTAGGATCTCGAGACCTTGTCCAGTATCTGCACTGCACAACATAATACACACAGTCATTATTCTTTGGCAGGTTAAATACAGAAATGTAATGACCGTGATCGATGTTACATTTCTAGTCTTATGAAATTTGCCATGTGTAGCATATATAAATAAATTCTTGTTCTGAAGTACACTGTGGTCTTTGAAAGATTCTCACATCATGCAGAGGGAAGGCTGAAGTGTAGGTTCCGTTGTTAAGCAGCCGCTTAATGCCTCTCTTGTCCTTGTTGAGTTTGTCTTCTTTATTGTAAGGGCAACGGGAGAGGATGTAATACACCTGCAGATACACTGATGTTGGCTAAATGGGTTTTGTTCATTTATCTGCTCTTTTTGTGATCCAAAAATGGTGGTTAGAGTGAATATAAATGACTAAAGCAATCCA
>NC_030429.2:16097585-16107585 GCF_001660625.3 Ictalurus punctatus
CACAAGCTGTTTACATCGTCCCATCGTCCATCCCTTTCACACGTTTATCTGCTTTTACTCTGCATTGTTGAAAGTCTACACTTGTGTCCCAAATGACGTACTATACACTGTACACTTACACTACGCAGTAGGTACTCTACCATCTACTGTATGAATTTAAAGTGCACTTGTGCTTTTTCAAATATCACCTTTCATGTAGTGCGCTATAGAGCTGTTTGTGAATGTAAAAAAGTTGTTTGTTTTTTTAAAAATCAAAGTGCACAACAAATGGAGTTATTGACTCCTTAAAGAAGGAATCGATTCTGAACAGCTGAAACGAGTCGTTAGTGATTCCAGACTTACTTCCTGTAATAATCTACGTAGGTTTGTAACAAAAAGCCCCGCCTTTGGTCTTCATCGGCCGCTTGCGAACAGACGGCGCTATGGTAGTGGGCGTTTCCAATCACAACAGACTGGGACCTCTGACCAATCAGAGCAGAGTATGCTCTCTGAAAGGAGGAGTTTAGAATGAATCCTTTAAAACGGATCATTGAACTTGTCCATCGTGACACTGGGGGCAGGGCGGGGGGCGTATGTTTAAATTATGAGCACATTAAAGTGTTTTTTGAGCTTGGATGCATGTAAATCTACTGCACGAGACCTTTAAAATGAAATTAGGCACGTTTCACAACCATAATAGGTGCGCTTTAAGAAGGGCAGTATCGACTCAAAAGGAAACACTAACGGTTTTTTACTAACCGGAAGTTTCACAGCCGATGGCAAATGCGACGCTGCTAGCTAGTTTAGAGCCCACGAAAAATAATTTCTTCATTTTACTGTTACTACGGGCAATGTTACCGTTTACCATTTATAAGATGTGTCGTTTTTTTTTTCCTCCTCCAGCGTCAGCGCTTGGTAGCCCCTCCCCTCTTCCGAAGCGCCCGACATTCCACACTTGGCTTTTTCAGTTGAATAAGTGCATCATTAGGGTACCTGAAGTGCACTTCTTCTTGTTGGAGTTTTCAGTGTGAGCACACTACTCACACTATTTATACTACGAAATGGCATAGAATAGTGCTTACATATGCGATTTGGGACGCACCTTAGAAAATATTACAAAGGAGACGTTCAACACGTTTCCCTGCACTGAGTCTCAGTGTAGCTGCTCACTATTATGCCAAGAAATGTACAAAATAAGCAGCTATATAAAGATGAATACAAGATGAAAAACTGTTATGTACTCACTATTAGGGCTGGACGATATGACAAAAATATCATATCGCAATAATTGACGGCCTTTCTATGACACATATTATGATATATAATTTAGCTAACAAACTGTCAGCGAAACAGAAGTAAAATAAACAACAACAAAAACACTTTAAACTGAGCTTGACTATACTTTTCTTTAATGCCTACAAAAACAAAGAAGATTAAGTTTAAAAAAAAAATTACGTCAAATCAATGACATTAATTCAGTACTATTTCATGTGTAATTGTTAAAAGCGTAAAAATACATCCCTATACTAATGATATCTCAGAAAAGTGTATCGCAGTCATTTATCACAATATCAATATTATACTGGAAAACCTCTTCACTCAACTTCTTTGGTCGACCATGGCGAGGCCTGTTCTGAGTGGAACCTGTCCTGGTAAACCGCTGTATGGTCTTGGCCACCGTGCTGCAGCTCAGTGTCAGGGTCTTGGCAATCTTCTTATAGCCTAGGTCATCTTTATGTAGAGCAACAATTCTTTTTTTCAGATCCTCAGAGAGTTCTTTGCCATGAGGTGCCATGTTGAACTTCTAGTGACCAGTATGAGTTAGCGTGAGAGCGATGACACCAAATTTAACACACCTGCTCCCCATTCACACCTGAGACCTTGTAACACTAACGAGTCACATGACACCGGGGAGGGAAAACGGCTAATTGGGACCAATTTGGACATTTTCACTTAGGGGTGTACTCACTTTTGTTGCCAGCGGTTTAGACATTAATGGCTGTGTGTTGTTATTTTGAGGGGACAGCAAATTTACACTGTTACACAAGCTGTACACTCACTACTTTACATTGTAGCAAAGTGTCATTTCTTCAGTGTTGTCCATGAAAAGATATAATCAAATATTTACAAAAATGTGAGGGGTGTACTCACTTTTGTGAGATACCATATCGTCCAGCCCAACAATGATGAGAGATTTGAGAGAAAGTCTTATCAAAGCTATTCTTACAGAGTTTTATTCTAGTTCCTTTACACTTTCCTGAAGGTTTTGTGAACGATCGCGGTCTGATCAGACTCATGCTGCTATAGTGCTAACATGTAGCCACAAATTCTTACCTCTAAAAACCTGAAAACATCCCACCTCTAAATTATACAGACGATACAGAGCTCGATGTAACTGAAGAAACCATGAAAGTGCTACATAAAAATACTTATTTTGCATAAAAATTCCCAGACAATCCCAGCCTCTGTTGTTGTTGTTTTTTTTTTTTTTGGTTTGGTGTTGATTTTTAAGCAAACGTTAACATGTAGAAATTAATTTACCTGCCACTGAGCAGTGAAAGTTTTACACCAAGCGTAATCAAATATAAAGTTAGATAGAAAATGATATCTGCTATACATTATTACGAGTTAAATTGGCTTAATATCTTAAAAATTACAGAACTGTCAGATGGTAACTTATAAAATTGCCACAGACCTCTATTATAAGTGAATTTTAATGGACAGATTCTGTAAATGTATCCCTCGGAGTAGGAAAACGAGGTTAAAATGACTGTCCGTTGTAATTTAAAAGTAACCTTCTGTCAAAATTCAGTGCATCTAAAATTATTCTACTTTGCGTAGGAAAAAAATACGACGGCGAGTCAAAAACAAATATGTGTCAGTAAAGTGCATCGATTCTGTACGTCATCTCCAGGATACAGTTCAACGCAAGCATTCCAGCCTTTAATGAAAAATTTAAAAAACTGATTCCGTTTCACGGTACACTTTTTAAGCGGTTCGTTTGACTCACCCTCGTAACAATAACCGATAATATTCCTTCCCCACAAGGTGTCACTGAGCGAAAATTATGAGCTGGTCAGAAACCCGTCAGAGAAGAAGAGAGCGTTAAGATTTCCACTTTAGGAAGCTCTGTATACGAAGGTTAAGAAAGTGCTTTGTTTTCTGCTTCGGGGCATGAGGACAAAAGAAACACGGGATGATTTTGGGGATGGTTTGTTGGGGGAAAAAAAAAAAAAGAAAAAAAGAAAAGAAGAGACTTCAAGCTGGCTTTGGTGCTGATGCAGCTCTTGTTCAGGATGGACTACTACAGAGAGAGGGAGAGAAGGACCTGTGTTCAGCATAGGAAGAGCTCTCATCCAGAAACAAGGAGCCCTAGGGAATAACAGACAGTGGAAGACGGAGAGAAGGGGGGACTTCAAAATAACAACAAAACAAGCCAAGCACTCTGGAGTAATTGCCAGTTGCACTCAACATTATCCTTTTGTGAGACAGACAGATAGAGAGAAACAGAGAGACAGGAACTGAGAGAGAGAGAGAGAGAGAGAGAGAGAGAGAGGCTTAAAGCAAGAGAGCTCAGTGCAAGAGAGAGAGTGTGTGTGTGTGTGTGTGTGTGTGTGCGTGTGTGTGTTATTAAAAAGAGGGAAATAATCGGTTCGAGATCTGTCATCTCTGGCTCCCTCTCAATCACCGCAGAGAGGAGAGAATGGATGCTGACATGCAAACTGCTCGGCGCGACGGGGAACGCGCTCCTAATCAGTAATCAGAGTGTCTGTTTAGACAGTAGGGGCTCCGGGCTCCACTCTCGCGCAGGTCAAGGGCCTCTCCATAGTCTCTCTCCCCCACCGAGACACACACACACACACACACACACACACACACACACACACACACACACCATTGGAGGCAGCACAAACACACACACTGCATGGACTTTTACTTCCTTTTGTATGCAAAAATCAAGATTTCACAATAATACTATGATGATGAGACATTAATTCTAACTGAGGGTCTCATTTGCATTTAAATAAAAAAAAAAACAGTGCTATGAATATTCTGAAACTTGCTGTAAAACATATGCATTTTTCCTTAAAAAAAAAAAAAAAAAAAAAAAAAAAAAGTCCATGTTTTTAAATCTTAATTGTTCTGGGGGGAAAAAAAAAGAAAAAGAAATCAGCTATAAAGCAATAAATAAATAAACAAAATAAAATCGCTTTCATCTTGAAACAGGGATCACTTCGTTTCGAATAAATATATGTGCATATAAAGCATGAGGCAGGGGGTTGCTAATGATAAGAACGCCTGGCTTTGTTGTGAGAAATTAAATTCATGGCATGCGGCTTTGTTCAGAACACAGCACGACTAATCAAAGTAACCTTGAGATATAATTTCACGCCGAGGCTCATGAGACGGCCTCCTCGAAACAATACACCGACGCTTCTTCGCGCTGCTGGCTGCCAGAACATTCGGGCCTGCAGAGCAAGCGTTTACCAAAACAGACTTACACAATGCGCTGATGTGACGCGCCACTCGTACAATCAGAAAGTCGCGAGTTGAAGTGTTTTCCACAGAGCCACCTAGTGTTGCGGAGCACGGCGAGGAGGATCTCCGGCTAGAGTGAGCGCAGGTGCTTGATCAAGGACGGAGTTGAACGCAGGGAGAGACGCATCCTGACGGCCTCTGCGGGAGTCTACTCGGAATCATCTCGACAGAGCTCTTCTCCTTTTGTAATCAAGCCACCTACTCGAGAACGGCTCCTTCTATTGTTCTGCGCTCTCCCTCGTATGGCTCGCTCCCTAATCTCGTTGAAATGCAAAAAGAAATAGCTGTGAAAATCGTACTCGCGCTTCCATCGGTGTTTTAAAGACGATCTCTGTGGGATGTGGAGAAGTATGCCTTCACTAGCCCTTCGTGTGTGCACTCCCATGACC
This sequence comes from Ictalurus punctatus, assembly GCF_001660625.3. Lineage (NCBI taxonomy): Eukaryota > Metazoa > Chordata > Actinopteri > Siluriformes > Ictaluridae > Ictalurus > Ictalurus punctatus. The sequence continues at coordinate 16,102,493 of NC_030429.2, forward strand.
TCTTCCCCTCCCCCCGCAAAATCCACAGGCATGAGGTGTTTCTGTGATATATTTTATACTCCACAGTGCTGGCATCATATACGTTCCTTTGAAATAAAAGCGCATGACAGAACGTTCTGATTTACACTGGAGATATATTATCGCACCATCGCTTTTGGATATTTTAAGCTTCAGACCCTGTAGATCTTTTCTACGTCTCAAGGTGTTTTTTGATTTTATTTTTATTAATTCTTTGATACCTGTAGTAGGTCTAAATCTCTTGGCTGTATTCGGTCCACGGTAACACGTTTGGTTACGGCGTTATGAAAGCTTCTGAAAGATGAGATGCTCACACATGTGGGGAAATATTTTCCCAGCCGGCTCAGCAGAATTACGACTCGAGCCTCGCTCCTGTTCCGCCTTTTCTTTCTTCCTCTGATCTGGGGTCAGCGCCATTAATCTCTAACGTGGACCTAATTCAGAATAGGTGAATCAGGAGACAACTCCTAGACATCTCTGCTTATGTCAGACAAAAAAAAAAAAAAAAACAAACACTGAGGAGGCAATCAATCAGATCTCCTGGCTGTCGGAGTCTCTTTTAAACACAAACTGCTTCGTGCATGCCTGGTGTGCAGATTTTGATTACCAGTGAGCTCGAGCAGGTCTTTCTGCCCCTCTGTTTGAGAAAGCAGGTCAAGGCAGGGGGAAAAATGACACCAAGCTGATGCAAGACAGGATAAGAGATCAGACGAAAAAAAAGATAAACAGCGGGTTTGTCTGCGCGTTTCGCCTAAATGGCTTTTATTTTCTTGGGATTAGAGGCACAAAGGTGCGAGGCTTTGCGAGACAGAGAGGAGAACAGGCTAGCGAGGCTGACGAAGAAGTGCAGAGGGTCTAAGCACTCTCACTCTCACATATATGAGGGATAGGAGGGGAGGCAGAGCAGACACCCGCTGCTCCCTTACGCATCTCTATTCCCCCGCATTGGAGTCGGACAAAACGCAAAATCAATACTGTTTTTCACCTCTCCCGTTTTCCTCTTTGATGGTACTTCAAAAAGCCAGTGGACAAGCCTCCAGAGGGCCGTGCACGGGGAAAGAGAAAACCAGGGGTGAAAAGGAAACAAAAAAATAAACGCTTGGAATGTGGTTTAAAAAAACAAAAAAACAACCCTGCTTCCAGAGAAGGCACACCGCTCTCAGTCTGAGGTAATGGAAAGCTGGGAGGTTTAGCCGTGACTGAGGGGACTGGACACGCCAGTCTCATTCGCTCAGTGTGTGTGCACCTGTCCTGTTCTGCACTACAGCATGTGTGTACATACACTCAAACACAGTGTGCACGTCCGAGCGCGTGCATACTGAACAGTGTACGTACGCCCACAGTTCTCTGCAGACTCGGTAGAACAGCAGCCCGGTCTGTTCTGCCTTCCAGAGAATATTTTCGAAAGGTGAAGAAGAAGAAGAAGAAGAGTTTGTGATTAATATTATTCTGTGCATTATCACGCACGATCGCTTTTCAACTCGCTGTACAAGGAGCCGGTTACATTCTACTCATTCACACGAGCGAGTCGGTGTTTTCAGTGATCACTCACTCAAACGTGAACATTTCCTTTCCAGATGCACGTCATCATATACCGCCCTCCTGTCGGTGGCTTTTAGATGAGTGTCGTGGCAGCGGTTTAACGGTCCCTCCGGGGGATCGCAGAAATGAATGCGAAATCAAAACTAAACTCCGCGATATTCCGGGGAGCTCACAAGGTTTCGAAATTAACGCGGATTTTTCCGTCGATCTGGGCCGAGACACGTCGTGTGACGTCATCGCCTCGCGCGTTCAGCCGTGAACGAACACGAGCGCGGCTAAAAAGTCTCATTTACCAACAGACCTCCCTGTGCGAGACGTACGTGCAAAACAATTTCGTGCGATCGCATTTTCGCCGATTCAAGAAGATTTTTGAAAAAATAAAGCACACACACAAAAAAAAAAACTTCCGCAAGTTGGATTGAAAAAGCAGCAGCGAAATCGAGCATTTTTGGCCACAGCGATCACCAGAAAATAAACAAAAAAAAAAACCTCTTTGAAATCTTGTACAAACTGGTTTAATGAAAAACGCTGAGTCGGCCATCTTTGGTCACTCTGCACTGCATACATCAGTGAGCATGATTATGCGTTCTAAGATTATTTATCTCAATTCACATCCAAAGAATCAGCCAGGAACGGGAATCTGAGGCTACAGTGGATTCATGTGCAGGAAAACTGTACAGAGCACGGACAAAAAAAAAAAAAAAAACACCACAAAAAAAAAAAAACCCAGACACCACTTTTCCAATCTTCAAATATCCAGTTTCAGTGACCCTGTGCCCATTCTCCTCTGACCTCGCTCATCTACAAGGCTTTTCTTCCCAAAAATACTGCCAGTCACTGGAGGTTTTTTTTAACACCATTCTGTGTAATGTGAGAGTGTTGCGTGTGAAAATCCCAGGAGATCAGCAGTTTCAGAAATACTCAAACAAGCCCCGAATGGCACCAACGACCACGCAACATCTATTCTGATGTTAAATGTGCACATTAACTTAAGCTCTTGACCTGTATCTGCATGATTTCACACACTGCGTTGCTGCCACATGATTGACTGATTGGATAATTAATATTCAAATGCAATTTTGAAGGGAGATGGATCTAGCACGTGTAGTGAGGAGTATAGCTAATCATTGCTGTTGCTAACACGGAGCTGTCGCTTGCCAGAGAGAGCCTTTGAAGATGGCCAGTGCTGTAATAAGCAATCGCTTCGTTGCTCTCAGTCTGAAGTAGCTGCTCGCTGGCTTGGCCCTATAAAGTCCTAATCTGTCTCTCACTAAATGAAAATAATCTCTCTCTCTCTCTCACTCTCTCTCACTCTTTCCTTCTCTCCTCTGAATTCCAAGGCTGAAAATAATCTCTTCCCCCCCTTCGCGGTGTTTGAGAGCGAAAAGCATCGAGTGTGTGTGCGAGAGTGGATGTGTTTGTGCGTGTGTGGGGGTGTGTGTGTGTGTGTAGGTGCAGCCGGACCTGTGGTGAATGTGTTATCAGCTGAGTGCTGAGAGAAGGAGTATTCTGGCAGGCCTGAAATACAGCCTGACAGGCCGAGACTTCAAAGGCTGCCGTACAACCGTGGCCTTTAATAAAGCCTGAAAGACGATGCGGGAAATTAGTGCGAAAAAGTGTGAGAAACCCGCCCTGCCCGCCCCGCCGAACAATCAAACATCACCCACTACTTCCGTACGGCAAACATCACGGAGACGACCACGCCATCCACATGGGCCTCTGTAATCAGCCGTGATTAGTTTTCTGCAGCCCCAGTTAGACTGTGCTAAGTCTGATAAAATTAGCCTAGTGATTAAACCGAGAGAGAGAGAGAGAGAGAGAGAGAGAGAGAGAGAGAGAGAGAGAGGAGCATCTGATGTAACACGGAGGAGAGAAGTATGAGTGCCATACTGACAGCTGAGCATGCAAGACGATGGAGAGAGACGGAAAGGAAAGGAAAGGGAAGAGAGAGAGAGAGAGAGAGAGAGAGAGAGAGAGAGAGAGAGAGAGAGAGAGAGAGAGAGAGCGCGAGAGAGAGAGAGAGGAAGAGGGGTAAAACTGGCACACATGGTCCATGCCAAACTGTCTGAGGTGCCAGAACTCAAGACGGCGAGTGTATAAGGCTGGGTGTGTCTGTGCATGGCATAGGCAATGAGGAACAGTGCCAGACTGTTACACCCTCTCCTTCTCGATATCTCTCACTCTTACTTGTGCGTGCACACACACACACACACACACACACACACACACACACACACACAACTGGAGTTAAATTTTTAAAAAATCTATGCTCCCAGTGGCCAGTCAATATCTCATTAAGCAGCTGCCTTGCCCATGCTGGCAGGTAATGCATTTCATAGCACTGACACACTCACACAGCCTGCCAGTCATACTCTCTCTCTCTCCCTCTCTCTCTCTCTCTCTCTCTCTCTCTCTCTCTCTCTCTCTCACACACACACACACACACACACACACACACCAAAACCTTTAATAATGTGTGGAAATGGTGCTCAGTTATCCTCAGCAAGATGTTATGAAGTAGTACGGTCACTCAATTCTGAGAAAGAAGACGGAGCATGTGTGTGTGTGTGTGTGTGTGTGTGTGTGTGTCCTCTGTCCAAATCCCCTTTTCATAACAGCCCAGAGTGCACTTCTCCCCACACTGGGCTGGAAAGCGTTGCATGCTCTCAGCCTGTGTTTTTGGCAGCCGTAGAAAGTGACGAGTGGAAATAATTTCTCCATATGTTAGAGAGAAGGTGATGATGTAAATGATTATAACATGGCCCAATTCTGCCGTTGTAGTTTAGAACATTATTTTTTTAAAAATAAAAAGAAAGAAAGAAAGAAAGAAAGAAAGGAGAAGGAGCTTCTATTGGTAACTCCGGCTGACAAGTGAGGGTAATCATTTACCCAGTTCAATCTGGTGCCTTTACAGGAATATCCAACTTAACACACACATGTTCTCGTGTCAGTCAGTAATCTGGCACTTTATTTCTTAACCCTCGATTCTGGGTTTGTTTTTCTTGCATGTTTGCCTGGAGTGTCCTCTGTGGCTAATGGGATAATGGCCAATCTTGTTAACCTGTGCTGTGGCACTGAAGGACCTGATGGATGGATAGAAAGAGAAAGAGAGAAAGAGAGAGAGAGAGAGAGAGAGAGAGAGAGAGAGAGAGAGAGACATAGAGAGAGAGAGCTCAGCATGCAAATGCTTTTCGTTTGACTTTCAGAGAGAGAGAGAGAGAGAGAGACAGAGAGAGGCAGACAGAGACAGAGAGAGACAGACAGAGAGAGACAGAGAGAGAGACAGACAGACAGACAGAGAGGGAGAGAGAGAAAGACAGAGAGAGAGACAGACAGAGAGACAGAGAGAGCGAGAGAGAGACAGACAGACAGAGAGGGAGAGAGAGAAAGACAGAGAGAGAGAGACAGACAGAGAGACAGAGAGAGCGAGAGAGAGACAGACAGAGAGACAGAGAGCGAGAGAAACAGACAGAGAGAGAGAGAGACAGACAGACAGAGAGAGAGAGATAGAGAGAGCTCAGCATGCAAATGCT
>NC_030429.2:16112585-16117585 GCF_001660625.3 Ictalurus punctatus
AATTGAAGTTTAGACTAAATGCAAGTTATCTATAATGCAGACAAACAATCTGCATGTCTATGGCACTGAGATGCAGAAAGTGATAGATGAAACGCAGAGAGAAGAAGGTGTGTCTGATTACGCATGGGTTTGTGTGTTTGCACATATGCCAATGCAGATGTGCATCTGCAGCCCACATTAGCAGACACGTTTATATTCCAAGAAACATTACAATCCCACGTCAGCGTTTCCTATTTCTCAGTATTAAAGTCTGAGAGAGGTGTATAGTTATAGTATCATGACTTTATTTATTTATTTATTTATTTATTTATTTATTTTAGAGGACCCATACAGGATCAGCTTATAAGCCTAACCTGTAATAATACCCACATGTTCCTCTTTGTCAGTGCATCATCTCATCTTTGCTGTGATGTGTCACTGGAGATGTCTCTCTTTCTCGCTCTCTCTCTTTCTCAGCTCCCTCCACTGGAACAGCAAAGTGGTGGCTGCAGTAGGCCGCAGAAAGAGCTGGTGTTAATGAGCGCAATAACAGGAAGCCTATGGAAATGTGCTATGTAGATGCTATAAGGCCCTGGATCTTCTGTCAGGGGTTTAAAACCGATGAACTGCTTTAAATGAATTGGAAAGCCACGCACAACCATTTTGAATACATCCCCACAACAACTAACACATTATTAATTATTCCTCAGTGTTAGTTCAAACTCTTTATATCTACAGATTTTGATTGGATTATCTACCCCTTATTTAAGCCAGTCTTCATCTGCTAAATTGCATAATATAACGTTGCATAATATACGGTAATATAATCAAATAATATGATAAAGAAAATCCATGCAGACAAAATAATTCATGCTGGGAGTGTGTATTCATTTACACCCAGCTTTTTTTTTCTCCCAAGGACGCTCATTCAGCTCCGTCTGGCCGCAGCTAAGAGGGAGCAAGAGGTGGTCTGCCTTCTCCCCGACTCCTCTGTCTCTGTGGATAAATGCCGGCCCGAGTAAAGTGTCTGCCGTTCCTGTTCTGATTAATTTGAGCCAATGTATTTATTGTAAACAAGCCCTGTGGGATGGAATTCAATTGAGAGGAGACGAGGAGCAGCCACCGGTGCCCCGGAGGAGAGAGGAGAGGACCGCAGCCGATAATGGTCTCATTAGCAGTCTGTCAGTAGCCATCCTACACACGGCCTCAACACACAGCAGCTGATCTTCCAGCCTCTCCTGAGCACTGTACCATGGCTCCGGAGAGAGAGAGAGAGAGAGAGAGAGAGAGAAAGGAAGTATGTGTGTGTGTGTGTGAGAGAGAGAGAGAGAGAGAGAGAGAGAGAGGAGGTAAGATGCACAAGCCAAGACAGAGTGAGAAAGAATAAGAGCGAGTGAGAGAAATTGAGGATACAATTGATTTTAAAGAACCTTGTATTTTTAATGTACTCTAGAGTACACACTTAACAGCCTACTTCAATACGATAAGTGTGATGCACTTCATATACACTGAAAACAAAGCACATTATAACACACTGCTCTATACCACTCACTGTCCATCTTAAAGCAAAAGCACATATCGTATTTCTCTGAGCTGGGACTCACTGGGAAAAGCTCAGAGGACTTTCCTGCGATCAGACATCCAAACCTATCCAAAAACCTATGCGTGAAACAAAGTAATTTATTATTTGTGCCTTTAGTCCAAAATCCAATATAGCATCTTCATATGGTTTTTAAATTAACACATAAATAGATACATCGAAAGTCAACAGTACCAGCACATATTTAATATAAATATAAACCCACAATATAAAAACCACAAAATCACAAACCCATGTGAGACATTATAAACCAATTTAAAGTTATTCCAGGCAATTTCCTGTAGCTTCCACCTGTGAGGAAGACTTCAATAAATCACTCCGACAACACAGGGAATATCTATTTTCAGGATATATAGACAAGACTATTGGGTTTCTTTTCTTAGAAGAAAAGCAAACCATTACAATAACACTCAAGCAAAAAATGATGCGGGAGAAGATGCAGAAACAGAGAAAAGAGTACTATTCATACTATTTTCATACAAACTCGTCATACTGATATCCAGTCCGAATACAACCGGCAGGAAATAGAAGACCAGCTGATTTCAGTTAAAGGTCAGATAAACGGATCTAATGAGTGCTATACAGCTGTATACATCACAAGTCTTCCTAAACTAATGACTGAATAGTTACAGTTGATGTTTCTGAGGCTGTACTGGAGATATCTAATGAACAATCAGACTTATTTAGGTACAAAAGGGCGGTCATATGCCGTGTAGCTCATAGCATAGAAATGTGCCATCGTTACTTATTAACTTTACTCATCCAGCTTTAATTATTAATGTTCATTAAGTAGAGAAATACAATTTTTGCTAAACAACATTTGAACAGAGTGTCAGTCGAAACACACTAACCTGAAAGAGAACCTCATATTCACTAAGTAGTGCACTATTTTTGGAGCCTGCGTTTTTCTACTAGCCTACTGTAGTTAACCTAGTGGAGAATATCCTGTGCACTCATTTAATCCCATAATGCACCAAGATAGGTAGTGTACTAATGTATCCTAGCAGTTTATGTAACCTAGCAGCCGTGAAATACCCATGATGCACTGCATTGATCGGGCTGATTTGTTTTCACTAAGGTGGTTTTAACACTGGGCACGTTTGCTGCGGTCCGAATCCAAGTGCGACTGTTGCCGGTGCCCCCCCGCAGCGTTGGTCTGGTTTCAGACTCATTTGATTCTATCGAACTCCGGTGCATTTGTGTTCATCTTACGTCATCACAAACACACATGGAGAACACAATGCGATATTTTTTCGGTGTCACGGTATTTTTTATTTTGGTGCGCAGCAGTGGACTTCTTCTGTGTCCCTGTCACTCATGATACATATGTGTAGTGGAAACTAATGATGTCGGCATCGGCATTGGCTAAAACACATGCACAGGTTACTTTACTTCCTGAACCAGAGTACGACTCAGGCCACCTCCTACAGGTAGTCTCGGGTTTTGTACCGTGGTGCGCTTCCTGGTCCGCATGACAGCTATCACATTACCAATTTTTCATGCAAACCATGCTTTCTTTCGGACTAAACTGCCAATATGAAAGTCCCCTGAGAAATATAGCGAGCTAAGAAGGCAATACCCATTCTGACTTCTCAGAAATGTACAGAGCACATTTATAGTTAACTTGGCTACTTTAATGTCCCAAGAAAGTAATTGTACGGATAATGAGTTAGTCGTTAGTGATGCAGTAATGACCACTACTAGCGTAGTGTATGAAATCATTTATTTAATAACTTATCCTGTTCCCTATAATAGTTACACATAGTATTCTGAATGCCAATATAGGCAATAGTGAGTAGGAGACCAGTTCAAACTAGCCTCGATGTGTTGCATAAACAAGCTCGGTTCCTCTTCTGCACACCAAAGCATATTTGCACCAAATTAAACATAGACCCTTCCAGGTATTAATAATTTGGAGACATTTGGCAGGGGCGATTTTGATAAGCCCTCTAATGCTTGCTCTAATTGAAATCTCCATATTGCCCCAAGCTGCTATATGGAAACTGTTTCTGCGGTCATTGCTTTGTTAGTTTTATTAGTATGAAAGGACAAGCCAATTCTTCTGTATTTGTACAATCGGATCTGATTTTCTCATAAAAAGGACAAGCAAATATGTTTACAAATCTGTTACAGAGAAAGATAGATTCCTTTCACTGTAATTGCCTAAGCACAAACTAATTCATCTACCAATAACCTATAAGGTATTTCACTGAAAACGGTTTTATTTGTAACATATACAACTCTCTCTCTCTCTTTGTAAATAGGTTTAAGAGGGTGGTACTATTCATTTAATTTTAACTCGCTACACTCGAAGGCATGCCAAGATTCTGCTTGCAGTAGTGGAGGACGAGAACAGGCTTTCACACAGAGACTGAGACAGTGCGGAGAGGAGTGGAAGAGGCGGCTGGTGCTACAGACACACAGCAGCACGTGGTAGCGACTGAGGCTACCACATCCTCTTCCATTCTAATGATCCCTCAATTCCAGTTATTCTCCCCCCCAAAAAGATACCCCATCCCTCTCTCTGTGCAGAGAACTGGATAAGGGAGAGGGGTGATTAGAGAAGTGCCTTCGCGTCTTCCTCTCCTGCATGAAGTAGGGCAGGAGATTTTGGGTGCGATAATTATGGCCATAACTAGGCATGAGGGATTGGTAATGGTGCTGCTTATCCTTCATGAGTGTGACTGTCGCAGGGAAAAGCATGATTATTGTTTTTTTTTCTTTTCTTTCTACCACGCTGTTGCAGCTGCAGTGAGTTGCGGCGGCTGAAAAGGGCAGTGGGTGAGCGTGGCCTTTGAGGAGAGAACTTAACGAATGAAGTTCATTATTGAGAAGCATACCAGGCAGACCCCCTGGAGTATGTGATGGATGACCTCACGTCAATAAAACACACACACACACACACACACACACACACACTTGGCTACATGTGCACATACACCCACACACGTTTGTCTTACTATCCTTGTGAGGACCTTTCACTGACATCATTATTATGCAGCTAATTAATGCTACACCTAACCGTAAATCTAAACTTATGGCTCTTTTAATTTAAAAAAATAATTAATTAATTAAGTTTTCCTCATGGGGGCCAGTTAAGGGTCAACACACACACACATTAGTTCTATCTGAAGCAGTACAGGGGAGAGCAGGTAAATTTAAATAGTATAACACATATAAAATATACATTTACAGAAATATACAAAAAAAAAACACCGTATTCAACAATATGGCATTCAAAAGAAATGAAATTAGTATAGAATTAATGGACTTAATTCTCTTAGATATGCAGTGAAAAACGTTTTTAAAAAATATGATAATTTGTTACGTGCCACGACTTGCCTTTGTCTGCTAAGACTAATTTATTTTAAATCACAGGTCTTTTTTTTTTCTTTCTAATGGAGAGGAATGGACCGTAGAG